>NC_137645.1:7070990-7073490 GCF_963383615.2 Lipophrys pholis | reverse complement strand
GAAAATTCGGCAGTGACGTCAGCCAGCAGCAGAAAAAAAAAGCTTTTTCGGGAGGACTGTTCATACTCCGATAAGAAGCTGCCGAACTCGCAGGCCACGCCCCCTCGCAGCAGGCACAAGTCTGTGAAGCGGCGTTTAAACTTTTCAACAGCACAGTTTATTTCTGGCCTCCAGTGCTTTCAGAAATACATTTCTATGAACTTTTTCAGTGATAAAAAAGTTTTTGTCCAAGCGCGTTGTTAGTCCAGTTTTAACTACAGGAGCTGACAGCTGTTCGTGATGAGTTCAGGTGCATCACGTCAGCCTACACTCCGACATTTTAACGAGCTGCGGCGCTCGTCCAGTAGCGCTGTTACAATCTAAATATGATTAAAATGTAATCAATCGTCATGAGCGAACTAGAACACGCATGCGCAGCACACGGCAGTGCAGAAGTTTCGGCAGTGCGGCTCCCACATAGTTCGGCCAGGGCGGTTGGAACAGCCGAAACAAATTTGTTCGGCCAGAAGGAGCTGGCCGAAGGAAATGACGTCATTTTGTTCGACAGGACCTCGCACTGCCGAACTTTCGTCTTGTTCTTATGGAGTATGAAGAGGCCTTTACACTCTCAGGTATTCTGGAAGGAGGTGATTGGTAGAAAGTCGGTTCCTGATTTGAACCCAACGGTTCAAAAATAGCTTCTCACTCCCCGTCGGTGAATTGAACCCCGGTCTCCCGCGTGACAGGCGGGGATACTCACCACTATACTAACGAGGAGGTGCTGATGCTGCTGCCTGTCTGTCCCAGTGTCTCAGGGACGTAACGTAGTTCACCTGGAGCAGAGCTGATGTCAATAAGCAGGACCTTGACGTCACTCCACACCCTGACGCCTCCTCGTCTCGCAGGGAGATAAAAATAAAGACATAGCATTTATAGTTAATTCAATAATTCTGATTGGAAAATTTCACATTCGCAAATTAGTAAGCAAGAAGAGCGCCCCCTGGCGAGGGAAGCAAAAGCTTACAGCACCGGGTATTCCCAGGCGGTCTCCCATCCAAGTACTAACCAGGCCCGACCCTGCTTAGCTTCCGAGATCAGACGAGATCGGGCGTGTTCAGGGTGGTATGGCCGTAAGCAACAGTGGTGAGAAGAAATTATCATTTTATAGGTGAACATACTCTGAAAACATGTTTACTCTTGTACTTGCTGTCAATCAGGCGCCTCTCAAATCAAACTGGAATAAACCTCTAAAGTGTCGTTGTTCTGAGTCAAATCCTGACCACCAATCACTATTGCAAGAAATTGTCAAAGTGTTCAGGAAAGACTCTTTGTCCAGGATTCTGCCGACTCATAAAAGTTCCGACACCGTGTGGTGTCCGGCACGTCACTGCAAGGCGCTGGCAGACTGTGAGGAGCGCACAGCTTGCTAACAAAACCTCCTGCTGACACATTCCACACCATGAGAGGTCATGTGATCCAACTGCTGAGCTCAGTGGAGTCAGGTTACAGTACGTTCACCTACAAAATCACAATTTCTTCTCACTACTGTTGCTTACGGCCATACCACCCTGAACACGCCCGATCTCGTCTGATCTCGGAAGCTAAGCAGGGTCGGGCCTGGTTAGTACTTGGATGGGAGACCGCCTGGGAATACCCGGTGCTGTAAGCTTTTGCTTCCCTCGCCAGGGGGCGCTCTTCTTGCTTCATCCGCACAAACGCAAAAACATACAACTTCTTTATCCTTCACAATTAAATCTCTGTGAAATATTTAACCACAATAAACTTTCTTCTTCTTCTTCTTCTTCTTCTTCTTCTTCTTCTTCTTCTTCTTCTTCTTCTTCTTCTTATTATTATTATTATTGTTAACACATTTAAATTGTATCTGATGAGATTCCGTGGTTGGAATGGTGATAATTGACTCCCAGGACTTACTGGAGGACTGACACTCTCAGGTATTCTGGAAGGAGGTGATCGGTAGAAAGTCGGTTCCTGATTTGAACCCAATGGTTCAAAAATAGCTTCCGACTCCCCGTCGGGGAATTGAACCCCGGTCTCCCGCGTGACAGGCGGGGATACTCACCACTATACTAACGAGGAGGTGCTGATGCTGCTGCCTGTCTGTCCCAGTGTCTCAGGGACGTAACGTAGTTCACCTGGAGCAGAGTTGATGTCAATCAGCAGGACCTTGACGTCACTCCACACCCTGACGCCTCCTCGTCTCGCAGGGAGATAAAAATAAAGACATAGAATTTAAAGTTAATTCAATAATTCAACTAAAACAGATTAGTAAAAGTAAACCCACATTTTGTTAAGTTTTGTATTGAATTTAAAGAACACATTAAAACACTAACATAAACACAAGAAAATCAATAAAACTATTGAGTTGTTTTTTTTATAATTATACTATTGTCTTAGTTACAAACTAAAAGTACCTACTATTGAGCTTAAGTTATGTGAATGTTTTACTTGTTAAAGTTGTTTGTTTTTGTTGTGTTTGATGTTTGTTTGGATGTTCCCCATT
>NC_137645.1:7058887-7060790 GCF_963383615.2 Lipophrys pholis | reverse complement strand
GAAACCAGGAGCTCAAGTTGACTTCTATTTTGAAGGCGTCGTGTTTTCTTTTGTTTTGAACCACTTTTTTTTCATCGCTACAGTCTTGTCAGTTCTTGGTTTGGGGCGCGAGAGGCGACTGGTGCAGTGACGGTGAGCTGAAGCCTGGTGAAGCACTCAATCTTTTGCCCTGCGGCGCCACCAAGTGGACAATAATTGTAAAGCAGGCAGTGATTCGAACGACAACGTGGCTTCAACTGTGAATCGCTGACATCATTTGTGCCTAAATGATTACGTGAATCAACAAAACTGTACTTACGTTACTTGTTTTTGGGGGACATTTATTCTGTTTGTGCTATTTATTCATTTATTTAAGACATATCATAATATCATTCTAAACCTACAGCATTAGGAGATGGTTTCAGGGGACGATTGGTGGTTTGTTAATCAAATGATTAACCTTCATGTCTCCCGAGAGAATCTTCTTCATATATTTATTTTGTGCATTTTACAATTGATATATGGAATGCACTTTGCAAATACTTTGTTTTTTTTCCAATCAGATTTAAAATTCCAACTTGAACACTATAAATCTGAATTTTATTTTTGATTATTTAGCGTAGGATTTCATTTCACCGCTTCTTCGCGATTATCACTTCATCGTTCAAGTTTGATAATAAGTTTTCTCGAAATGGTGTTCCTCGTCTGCATTGGTGGTTCAGTGGTAGAATTCTCGCCTGCCACGCGGGAGGCCCGGGTTCGATTCCCGGCCAATGCATCATCCTTTTTCTATTGGAAAAACAAAAAGCGTATCGAATTTTTTTTCGGTTGTATTTCTTTATCTTTAATCAATTCATCTTAAATTATAAAATTCCTTTCATACAAAAAAAATAAAATAAATCATTAGAACCTTTAAGAACAAAAGAAATATTTTTGTATATTATTTTGTAATATATTTGTCTATTTTTCCAACAAATTCCAATTTGTCTGGAGCTGCAAAACATGTACATTCTCTGAAATGAAGAAAAAACTCAAATGTATGTAACATTCATTAAATTTCATAAGTACAATTTAGATAGATTTTATAAAATTTTTAGCTTTTGCAGACATTTTTTAGGAGCGTTTCTTTTGTAATTGTAATTGATAATTGACTCCCAGGTCTTACCGGAGGACTTAAGGCCCCTGCATACTCCCTTTTGAACCCATAAGAACAAGAAGAAAATTCGGCAGTGACGTCAGCCAGCAGCAGAAAAAAAAAGCTTTTTCGGGAGGACTGTTCATACTCCGATAAGAAGCTGCCGAACTCGCAGGCCACGCCCCCTCGCAGCAGGCACAAGTCTGTGAAGCGGCGTTTAAACTTTTCAACAGCACAGTTTATTTCTGGCTTCCAGTGCTTTCAGAAATACATTTCTATGAACTTTTTCAGTGATAAAAAAGTTTTTGTCCAAGCGCGTTGTTAGTCCAGTTTTAACTACAGGAGCTGACAGCTGTTTGTGATGCGTTCAGGTGCATCACGTCAGCCTACACTCCGACATTTTAACGAGCTGCGGCGCTCGTCCAGTAGCGCTGTTACAATCTAAATATGATTAAAATGTAATCAATCGTCATGAGCGAACTAGAACACGCATGCGCAGCACACGGCAGTGCAGAAGTTTCGGCAGTGCGGCTCCCACATAGTTCGGCCAGGGCGGTTGGCACAGCCGAAACAAATTTGTTCGGCCAGAAGGAGCTGGCCGAAGGAAATGACTTCATTTTGTTCGACAGGACCTCGCACTGCCGAACTTTCGTCTTGTTCTTATGGAGTATGAAGAGGCCTTTACACTCTCAGGTATTCTGGAAGGAGGTGATTGGTAGAAAGTCGGTTCCTGATTTGAACCCAACGGTTCAAAAATAGCTTCTCACTCCCCGTCGGGGAATTGAACCC